>NC_134689.1:173174428-173179428 GCF_050947455.1 Rhinoderma darwinii | reverse complement strand
GAGGGCCAAGGATGCCTGGAAATAGGAGGTGACCACCCTAATGTCGAGGAGTTTCCTCGGCAGCGTGATCACCTCATCCTTCCCCAGACACCATCGACGGACAACCTTCAGAACCGGGGCAACGTAAGCCGGGAGATGCCCCCGCTGCGATCGAAGATCCTTCACTCGCCCTCCGTTCTCCCATTCCTGGAAGAAAGGCTGAAACCATACCTTGCAAGAAGCTACCCACAAAGGAGCCCTCTCTTTGTAGAGGATTGCCAAATTACATTTAAGAAAAGTGTTCACTAGGAACACTACCGGGTTGACCATACCCAACCCACCTTGTCTCCTTGTTAGGTAAGTCACCTCTCTCTTAACTAGGTTCAGCCTGTTTCCCCATAACAATTGGAAAAACAGGCTGTAGACCCGTGTCCAGAAGGGTTCTGGCAAGATACAAATGCTGCCCAGAAAAATAAACAAAGGGAGCAGGCATGTTTTGCCCAAGTTGATCCTTTCTCTGAAGGTCAAAGTCCAACCTTTCCACTGGTTTACCCTCTTGGTGGCAATCTGCAGTCTGCTCTCCCAATTTTGAGTAGGATAATCACCTCTGCCGAAATTTATGCCCAGAACTTTTGCAGTGTCTTGGGGCACAGGGAGGGTGTCTGGGAGACAAAAATCTGGGTCTCCCACTCCCAACCAGAGACTTTCGCACTTATCCAGATTGATCTTGGACCCAGACGCGTCCGAGTAGCGGTCTACCTCAGACATCACCCATTCCGCCTCCCCTTGCGAGGAGACGAAGATAGTGACATCGTCGGCATACGCTATCGTCCTTACTGCAGACTCCACGACCGCCAGGTCCATCCTCACACCCACCAACGGCCCGCGATCAATCCTCGCAAGGAAGGGATCGATCGCGAACACGTATAGCAGCGGGCTAAGAGGACAACCCTGACGGACACCAGAGTCCACCACAAAAGGACGACCAACCCAACCGTTCACCAGTGGGAAAGTCTCAGCCCCTGCGTACAATGTTTTCAGCCAATTCACAAACCCCCCAGGCAGACCGTATCTCAAAAGGGTGGACCAGAGATACTCATGATCAACTCTGTCAAACGCTTTTGCCTGATCCAAAGACAGCATGTACCCCTTCCAGTGTCCAGCTCTGCCCTGCTCCACCGCCTCCCTGACACCCAGGACAGCACTAAAGGTGCTTCGACCTGGGACAGTACAGTGCTGGACCCCCGAGAGGAGCTGTGGTGCAAACTCGACCAACCTGTTAAACAGTACCTTTGCCAGAATCTTCCGGTCCGTATTAAGAAGCGCTATGGGACGCCAGTTCTCAATACGGGACGGATCTTTACCCTTTGACAACAAGATCAAGGCTGACCTGCCCATTGACTTTGGCAGAGTGCCCGAGGATAGACACTCATTAAAAACCCCAGTCAAGAGGGGAATCAAAGCTTCCCCAAAGGTCTTATAGAACTCGGACGTTAAGCCATCCGGTCCCGGCGATTTCTTAAGAGCTAGCCCTTCAATCGCCCTCTTTACTTCCTCTTCCTTGATTTCTTCTGTCAAATCGTCAGGAGAGGGGCTTATCCTTGGCTCCGGAATGGTTTCAGCCAGGAAAGCCGACATTTTGTCTCGATCCAGTTCCTTCTTACTCAAGAGGTGCGAGTAGAAGGATCTGACCACCTCCAGGATCCCTGATTTGGACCTGTTCAGGGATCCCGTACTATCAATCAGTCCTGCCACATATTTGCAATCCACTGACATCCTACAGTTTTTGTAAGGGTCGGGCGAGCGATACCTCCCGAAGTCCCTCTCAAAAACCAAGGACGTGTGCCTATCGTACTGACACCTCTTGAGCAAGGACTTCACACAGGAGATATCCTTGCGGCTACCTCCTGTCGAGACAAGCTGCTCGAGTTTCCTTCTTAGGTCCTGGTACAGACAGTGTCCGGCCAGGCTCCTAAAGTTGGAAAGCTGGCGGAAGAATTTTGCCGCACGTTTCTTGAGCATCTCCCACCACTCTGACTTACTGTTACAAAGGCCCAAAAGAGGTACCTGGCTCTGCAGAAAATCCTCGAAGGACTGTCTGACTTCCGCTTCTTCCAGGAGTGCCGAATTCAATCTCCAAAAGCCCCTTCCCATCCGATGGGTCTCTGCAACGTTCAAAGAAAAAACAATTAAACAGTGATCGGAGAATTCTACCTCCTCAACCACAAGTGGCGAGAAGACAGCCTCCCCCTTCAAATAAAACCTGTCTATTCTAGATCTAATCTGACTACCCCTATGATATGTGTAACCACTGTGGTCCGGGGTGTGCCTGATGTGGACATCCTCCAGACGAGCCTCACTGACTATGCTATTTAAAGCGACGCTGTCATAACCCAGCCTGTCTTTGGAGCCCCTCCGATCCTTCTGCCTCACAACTGTGTTGAAGTCTCCTCCAAAGACCACCTGACGGCTGGTAAAAAGAAAAGGCTTGATCTTCATAAAGAGGCATTTGCGGTCCCACTTGGTTTGTGGACCGTAGATGTTTATGAGCCTGAGCTCTTGCCCCCTCATGAAGACGTCCAAGACCAGACACCTCCCCATTTCTACCTCGATCACTCGTCGGCATTTTACCTCGGCTGTCCTGAAAAGGACAGCCACTCCGCTATACGGCTCGGCCGCAAGAGACCAGTAAGATAGCCCGTGCCTCCACTCCCTCCTGGCCTTATGGACTGATGCCAGGTCTGGCACCCTGGTCTCCTGCAAAAATAAAACATCGGCCTCAACCCGGCCGAGAAAATCAAAGGCCGTGAATCTGGCCGCATCTGACCTAATGCTGGCGACATTAATACTCGCCAGGGTCAACGGAGTAGGTACCGCCATCAAGAGTGATCGAGTTCGACCGCTAGCTTCTTCCCTCCCCCAGTTAGCCCGTCGCTATCTGGGTCCGGGGAGTCTTCGTTGCCTCTCTTGAGACTTACACCCGAGAGATCCATATCTTTGGCCGAATCTGGAACCAAAGGAGAAATAGACAGTGAGTTCACAACATTATCATTATTTACACACCCCCCCTCCACCCCCACCACCACTTCCTCCTCCAGAGGCCTCTCCACTCCTCCGCCTCCCCCTTTGTCCACCAGTGCCGTGACAACCCCCTCCCCAGGTACTTGGCCTACTACCTGGTTTGAGGGTCCAGCACCTCCCGAGAAACCCGACCTTCGCACCGGCACCTCACCTCCGCCTTCCTCTTCTTCCGAAGAGGAGGAGATGATGTCCTCCCGAAGGGCTTGGTACCGGTTGGAGAGCCCTATCAGGGGGGAGCCAGTTAAGCCCTCCTTAGGGATCTGGCCGGTCTTAGGTGTTTTCAACGGAACCCCCCTGGTCTTGTACAGGGCCTTCCTGCCAGTGTCCTCTCTCTTGTCTTGCCCCCTCACCTCATCCTCGTCCAAACTTCCATCGTACGAGGATCCACTGGAGGGGGACTCTCCTCTCCTCCTAACCAGTCTCCTGATCTCCTCCTCTACCTCACTATCCCCAAGGGCCTCCGCAGACATGCCAGACTTCTGAGGGACGGCAGACTGAACCCCATGGCTTTGGGGCCCCCCCTGCTCCCTCTCAAGACGACGGCACTCCTGCCTCCTCAATTTAGGAGGCAGGGTCCTCACCTTCCTCAGCCCTATCACCCCTCCGCCCTCACCAGCCCCCTCCCCAGTGACACCATCCCCTGGACCACTGCCACTGGCCAGGCTAGGCGCCACCGGGTTGAAGACCAGGTTGGCGAAGGAGCGCGGACAGCGGCTAAAGGGGTGACCAAGGTCACCACACAGGTTACACCTAATGTCCTTGCACGTGGCGGCAAGATGACCCAGAGCCCCACACAGCGCACACCTCCTCTCCTTACACTGGGCGCTGAAGTGTGTGGGGCTGCCGCACTTGTGGCAGACCTTCGGCTGCCCCTGGTAGAAAACCTGGATCCTGTCCCTCCCCAAGAAAGCAGAGGAGGGCATGTGGGACACTGAGTTCCCCTGGACCTTTAATTTAACGGAAAAGGTCCAGGCACCAGACCAGATCCCATGCTCGTCCCGGTTCTTCTTGGGCATTCCCTGGACTTCTCCGAACCTTTCTACCCAGGTCATTATATCAATGCAAGAGAGTGACTCATTATTGGTCAAAATGGTCACTCTCTTGATGACCTCGTTCTGCCTTGATATGGCTTGCACGGCGAAACCCTGCCACTGGGGCAGTGCCCGTGCCAGCTCATGACGGGACCAGAAGGATTCCAACCCCTCCGCCGTCATGAAACTGACATCGAACACTGAGGTGCCGTAGGGATGGATTAGGGCATAGATGTCATTAGCCCTAAATCCCATCTCCAGGAGCAGCTCCACAACCCTAGATCTTGGGGGGCTTGCTTCCTTACCAACCCACCGGAGACGGGCCACATTCCTGCGGACACCCCCGGGTCCCCCTGTCGGAAGGGACAGTGCTGGTGGTCCCTTCCCTTTGTTTTCTCGGAAGGCGGCCTGTCCGTACTTCTCGTACCAGAAGGACAGGTCAACCTGCTCACCCCCTATTTGGACAGAGCTCTCGCCTCTCCTTAGGGCCTCCGCAAGGCGCCGTTGCAAGTTACCATGCACGGCACCGGTGGACAAAGGGACACTTGGGCCCGCTGCGACTGCAGCATAGGACCTCCCCGTCTTTACAACTCCCGGAGCCCCAGTGGGCGCTTCCACAACATGTACCCCCCTTTCCAGTGGGTCCCCCTCCAGACTAACCTCCATCAACCCCCCTTCCAGAACACTGGGGCCTCCGGGAGCTGCATCAACCTCCTGCAGATCCATTTCTTCCACCTCCCCACTCTCATTCACGCTCACACCCCCATTTGCACCTCCATTCACACCATTTACGCCATTTACATCCCCCAACCCATCCCCCACCACTATTTCTTCCCCAACAACTTTCTCCCCACATTCCTCCATCATAATTACATTTTTTTTCCCTATGCCCTCATTCACACTAGGTGC
>NC_134689.1:173136928-173169428 GCF_050947455.1 Rhinoderma darwinii | reverse complement strand
CCCCTAAAAGTGTCACCACCTCAAATACACCGGGGTAAGGTGCCAACTTACCCGGGCTCCTGGAACTGCTGCCCGGCTGAAGCCCAAAATAAAAACCTCATAGGGTTTTTCCTCCAAAACGTCAATGAAGACAGACCTGCCAGCGAGGCCGACGGGGACTTCCAGGAGGCCGGCATGACGTGCCACTACATACCGGTCACACCATGGAAGTCCTTCTCGGGTTGGACCAGGTGCAGCTCCCGCTAGAACGTGCAGCACGTCCTCCTTCACGGTACTCTCGATTGGAGTCGCCAACGTGGCCGAGCTCCTACAACTGCTGGTCGGCCTGGGACTCCAGAAAGAATGCACCAAAGTTCTTTCGTGGAAGTCCAGGTGCACCGGACCGACCAGCCAACGAGGCCGACGGGGACTTCCAGGAGGCCGGCATGACGTGCCACTACATACCGGTCACACCATGGAAGTCCTTCTCGGCCACAAACGGTTAGGACTTCCCGCTAGGAAGAACCGTAGGGACTTGGAACGCGGAGCAGAAATGCCCTCTCACAGGATTTCAGGTGAAGGAGATATTCGCACCCCTAAAAGTGTCACCACCTCAAATACACCGGGGTAAGGTGCCAACTTACCCGGGCTCCTGGAACTGCTGCCCGGCTGAAGCCCAAAATAAAAACCTCATAGGGTTTTTCCTCCAAAACGTCAATGAAGACAGACCTGCCAGCGAGGCCGACGGGGACTTCCAGGAGGCCGGCATGACGTGCCACTACATACCGGTCACACCATGGAAGTCCTTCTCGGGTTGGACCAGGTGCAGCTCCCGCTAGAACGTGCAGCACGTCCTCCTTCACGGTACTCTCGATTGGAGTCGCCAACGTGGCCGAGCTCCTACAACTGCTGGTCGGCCTGGGACTCCAGAAAGAATGCACCAAAGTTCTTTCGTGGAAGTCCAGGTGCACCGGACCGACCAGCCAACGAGGCCGACGGGGACTTCCAGGAGGCCGGCATGACGTGCCACTACATACCGGTCACACCATGGAAGTCCTTCTCGGCCACAAACGGTTAGGACTTCCCGCTAGGAAGAACCGTAGGGACTTGGAACGCGGAGCAGAAATGCCCTCTCACAGGATTTCAGGTGAAGGAGATATTCGCACCCCTAAAAGTGTCACCACCTCAAATACACCGGGGTAAGGTGCCAACTTACCCGGGCTCCTGGAACTGCTGCCCGGCTGAAGCCCAAAATAAAAACCTCATAGGGTTTTTCCTCCAAAACGTCAATGAAGACAGACCTGCCAGCGAGGCCGACTGGGACTTCCAGGAGGCCGGCATGACGTGCCACTACATACCGGTCACACCATGGAAGTCCTTCTCGGGTTGGACCAGGTGCAGCTCCCGCTAGAACGTGCAGCACGTCCTCCTTCACGGTACTCTCGATTGGAGTCGCCAACGTGGCCGAGCTCCTACAACTGCTGGTCGGCCTGGGACTCCAGAAAGAATGCACCAAAGTTCTTTCGTGGAAGTCCAGGTGCACCGGACCGACCAGCCAACGAGGCCGACGGGGACTTCCAGGAGGCCGGCATGACGTGCCACTACATACCGGTCACACCATGGAAGTCCTTCTCGGCCACAAACGGTTAGGACTTCCCGCTAGGAAGAACCGTAGGGACTTGGAACGCGGAGCAGAAATGCCCTCTCACAGGATTTCAGGTGAAGGAGATATTCGCACCCCTAAAAGTGTCACCACCTCAAATACACCGGGGTAAGGTGCCAACTTACCCGGGCTCCTGGAACTGCTGCCCGGCTGAAGCCCAAAATAAAAACCTCATAGGGTTTTTCCTCCAAAACGTCAATGAAGACAGACCTGCCAGCGAGGCCGACGGGGACTTCCAGGAGGCCGGCATGACGTGCCACTACATACCGGTCACACCATGGAAGTCCTTCTCGGGTTGGACCAGGTGCAGCTCCCGCTAGAACGTGCAGCACGTCCTCCTTCACGGTACTCTCGATTGGAGTCGCCAACGTGGCCGAGCTCCTACAACTGCTGGTCGGCCTGGGACTCCAGAATGAATGCACCAAAGTTCTTTCGTGGAAGTTCAGGTGCAGCGGACCGACCAGCCAACGAGGCCGACGGGGACTTCCAGGAGGCCGGCATGACGTGCCACTACATACCGGTCACACCATGGAAGTCCTTCTCGGCCACAAACGGTTAGGACTTCCCGCTAGGAAGAACCGTAGGGACTTGGAACGCGGAGCAGAAATGCCCTCTCACAGGATTTCAGGTGAAGGAGATATTCGCACCCCTAAAAGTGTCACCACCTCAAATACACCGGGGTAAGGTGCCAACTTACCCGGGCTCCTGGAACTGCTGCCCGGCTGAAGCCCAAAATAAAAACCTCATAGGGTTTTTCCTCCAAAACGTCAATGAAGACAGACCTGCCAGCGAGGCCAACGGGGACTTCCAGGAGGCCGGCATGACGTGCCACTACATACCGGTCACACCATGGAAGTCCTTCTCGGGTTGGACCAGGTGCAGCTCCCGCTAGAACGTGCAGCACGTCCTCCTTCACGGTACTCTCGATTGGAGTCGCCAACGTGGCCGAGCTCCTACAACTGCTGGTCGGCCTGGGACTCCAGAATGAATGCACCAAAGTTCTTTCGTGGAAGTTCAGGTGCAGCGGACCGACCAGCCAACGAGGCCGACGGGGACTTCCAGGAGACACCATGAGAGGGCCGGTGCCTATCGCTCACACCCTGGAAGTCACTCTCGGCCACGAACGGTTAGGACTTCCCGCTAGGAAGAACCGTTGGGACTTGGAACTCAAAACCTAAATGCCCTCTCACAGGATTTCAGGTGAAGGAGATATTCACACCCCTAAAAGTGTCACCACCTCAAATACACCGGGGTAAGGTGCCAAAGTACCCGGGCTCCTGGAACTGCTGCCCGGCTGAAGCCCAAAATAAAAACCTCATAGGGTTTTTCCTCCAAAACGTCAATGAAGACAGACCTGCCAGCGAGGCCGACGGGGACTTCCAGGAGGCCGGCATGACGTGCCACTACATACCGGTCACACCATGGAAGTCCTTCTCGGGTTGGACCAGGTGCAGCTCCCGCTAGAACGTGCAGCACGTCCTCCTTCACGGTACTCTCGATTGGAGTCGCCAACGTGGCCGAGCTCCTACAACTGCTGGTCGGCCTGGGACTCCAGAATGAATGCACCAAAGTTCTTTCGTGGAAGTTCAGGTGCAGCGGACCGACCAGCCAACGAGGCCGACGGGGACTTCCAGGAGACACCATGAGAGGGCCGGTGCCTATCGCTCACACCCTGGAAGTCACTCTCGGCCACGAACGGTTAGGACTTCCCGCTAGGAAGAACCGTTGGGACTTGGAACTCAAAACCTAAATGCCCTCTCACAGGATTTCAGGTGAAGGAGATATTCACACCCCTAAAAGTGTCACCACCTCAAATACACCGGGGTAAGGTGCCAAAGTACCCGGGCTCCTGGAACTGCTGCCCGGCTGAGGCCCAAAATAAAAACCTCATAGGGTTTTTTCTCCAAAACGTCAATGAAGACAGACCTGCGAGCGAGGCCGACGGGGACTTCCAGGAGGCCGGCAGGAGGTGTCACTACCTACCGGTCACATCATGGAAGTCCTTCTCGGCTTGGAACGGGAGCAGCTCCCGCTAGAACGTGCAGCACGTCCTCCTTCACGGTACTCTCGATTGGAGTCGCCAACGTGGCCGAGCTCCTACAACTGCTGGTCGGCCTGGGACTCCAGAATGAATGCACCAAAGTTCTTTCGTGGAAGTTCAGGTGCAGCGGACCGACCAGCCAACGAGGCCGACGGGGACTTCCAGGAGGCCGGCATGACGTGCCACTACATACCGGTCACACCATGGAAGTCCTTCTCGGCCACAAACGGTTAGGACTTCCCGCTAGGAAGAACCGTAGGGACTTGGAACGCGGAGCAGAAATGCCCTCTCACAGGATTTCAGGTGAAGGAGATATTCGCACCCCTAAAAGTGTCACCACCTCAAATACACCGGGGTAAGGTGCCAACTTACCCGGGCTCCTGGAACTGCTGCCCGGCTGAAGCCCAAAATAAAAACCTCATAGGGTTTTTCCTCCAAAACGTCAATGAAGACAGACCTGCCAGCGAGGCCGACTGGGACTTCCAGGAGGCCGGCATGACGTGCCACTACATACCGGTCACACCATGGAAGTCCTTCTCGGGTTGGACCAGGTGCAGCTCCCGCTAGAACGTGCAGCACGTCCTCCTTCACGGTACTCTCGATTGGAGTCGCCAACGTGGCCGAGCTCCTACAACTGCTGGTCGGCCTGGGACTCCAGAAAGAATGCACCAAAGTTCTTTCGTGGAAGTCCAGGTGCACCGGACCGACCAGCCAACGAGGCCGACGGGGACTTCCAGGAGGCCGGCATGACGTGCCACTACATACCGGTCACACCATGGAAGTCCTTCTCGGCCACAAACGGTTAGGACTTCCCGCTAGGAAGAACCGTAGGGACTTGGAACGCGGAGCAGAAATGCCCTCTCACAGGATTTCAGGTGAAGGAGATATTCGCACCCCTAAAAGTGTCACCACCTCAAATACACCGGGGTAAGGTGCCAACTTACCCGGGCTCCTGGAACTGCTGCCCGGCTGAAGCCCAAAATAAAAACCTCATAGGGTTTTTCCTCCAAAACGTCAATGAAGACAGACCTGCCAGCGAGGCCGACGGGGACTTCCAGGAGGCCGGCATGACGTGCCACTACATACCGGTCACACCATGGAAGTCCTTCTCGGGTTGGACCAGGTGCAGCTCCCGCTAGAACGTGCAGCACGTCCTCCTTCACGGTACTCTCGATTGGAGTCGCCAACGTGGCCGAGCTCCTACAACTGCTGGTCGGCCTGGGACTCCAGAATGAATGCACCAAAGTTCTTTCGTGGAAGTTCAGGTGCAGCGGACCGACCAGCCAACGAGGCCGACGGGGACTTCCAGGAGACACCATGAGAGGGCCGGTGCCTATCGCTCACACCCTGGAAGTCACTCTCGGCCACGAACGGTTAGGACTTCCCGCTAGGAAGAACCGTTGGGACTTGGAACTCAAAACCTAAATGCCCTCTCACAGGATTTCAGGTGAAGGAGATATTCACACCCCTAAAAGTGTCACCACCTCAAATACACCGGGGTAAGGTGCCAAAGTACCCGGGCTCCTGGAACTGCTGCCCGGCTGAAGCCCAAAATAAAAACCTCATAGGGTTTTTCCTCCAAAACGTCAATGAAGACAGACCTGCCAGCGAGGCCGACGGGGACTTCCAGGAGGCCGGCATGACGTGCCACTACATACCGGTCACACCATGGAAGTCCTTCTCGGGTTGGACCAGGTGCAGCTCCCGCTAGAACGTGCAGCACGTCCTCCTTCACGGTACTCTCGATTGGAGTCGCCAACGTGGCCGAGCTCCTACAACTGCTGGTCGGCCTGGGACTCCAGAATGAATGCACCAAAGTTCTTTCGTGGAAGTTCAGGTGCAGCGGACCGACCAGCCAACGAGGCCGACGGGGACTTCCAGGAGACACCATGAGAGGGCCGGTGCCTATCGCTCACACCCTGGAAGTCACTCTCGGCCACGAACGGTTAGGACTTCCCGCTAGGAAGAACCGTTGGGACTTGGAACTCAAAACCTAAATGCCCTCTCACAGGATTTCAGGTGAAGGAGATATTCACACCCCTAAAAGTGTCACCACCTCAAATACACCGGGGTAAGGTGCCAAAGTACCCGGGCTCCTGGAACTGCTGCCCGGCTGAGGCCCAAAATAAAAACCTCATAGGGTTTTTTCTCCAAAACGTCAATGAAGACAGACCTGCGAGCGAGGCCGACGGGGACTTCCAGGAGGCCGGCAGGAGGTGTCACTACCTACCGGTCACATCATGGAAGTCCTTCTCGGCTTGGAACGGGAGCAGCTCCCGCTAGAACGTGCAGCACGTCCTCCTTCACGGTACTCTCGATTGGAGTCGCCAACGTGGCCGAGCTCCTACAACTGCTGGTCGGCCTGGGACTCCAGAATGAATGCACCAAAGTTCTTTCGTGGAAGTTCAGGTGCAGCGGACCGACCAGCCAACGAGGCCGACGGGGACTTCCAGGAGACACCATGAGAGGGCCGGTGCCTATCGCTCACACCCTGGAAGTCACTCTCGGCCACGAACGGTTAGGACTTCCCGCTAGGAAGAACCGTTGGGACTTGGAACTCAAAACCTAAATGCCCTCTCACAGGATTTCAGGTGAAGGAGATATTCACACCCCTAAAAGTGTCACCACCTCAAATACACCGGGGTAAGGTGCCAAAGTACCCGGGCTCCTGGAACTGCTGCCCGGCTGAGGCCCAAAATAAAAACCTCATAGGGTTTTTTCTCCAAAACGTCAATGAAGACAGACCTGCGAGCGAGGCCGACGGGGACTTCCAGGAGGCCGGCAGGAGGTGTCACTACCTACCGGTCACATCATGGAAGTCCTTCTCGGCTTGGAACGGGAGCAGCTCCCGTTTGTACTTCCTATTTCACGGCTTTCGGTAGGAGTCACCGAGGTGGCCGAGCTCGTGCAACTGCAGGTCGGCTTGGGACTTCAGAAAATGCCATAAAAAAAAAAAGATTTTTTTATTAAGAAGGTAAAAAAACCCAGCGGGACCGACCCGCGAGCGAGGCCGACGGGGACTTCCAGGAGGACGGCATGAGTTGGCCGCGCATACCGCTAAAGCCCTGGAAGTCCGCCGCCGGCGCTGCGGAGCTCGTACACTGCTGCCCCCGGGCTGGCACGGCTTCCCCATGGCTCCTCTATCCCCCCACGGGTGCAATAGGCAGGCACACGCCGCTCGTACACCGAGGTGGCTCCCGGCCGCTTTCGGTAGGAGTCACCGAGGTGGCCTTGCTCGTGCAAATGCAGGTGGGCTTGGGGCTTCCGAAAATACCATAAAAAAAAAAGATTTTTTTATTAAGAAGGTAAAAAAACCCAGCGGGACCGACCCGCGAGCGAGGCCGACGGGGACTTCCAGGAGGACGGCATGAGTTGGCCGCGCATACCGCTAAAGCCCTGGAAGTCCGCCGCCGGCGCTGCGGAGCTCGTACACTGCTGCCCCCGGGCTGGCACGGCTTCCCCATGGCTCCTCTATCCCCCCACGGGTGCAATAGGCAGGCACACGCCGCTCGTACACCGAGGTGGCTCCCGGCCGCTTTCGGTAGGAGTCACCGAGGTGGCCTTGCTCGTGCAAATGCAGGTGGGCTTGGGGCTTCCGAAAATACCATAAAAAAAAAAGATTTTTTTATTAAGAAGGTAAAAAAAAAAACAGCGGGACCGACCCGCGAGCTAGGCCGACGGGGACTTCCAGGAGGTCGGCATGAGGTGGAGGCTCCTACCGCTCTTGCCCTGGAAGTCCGCAGAGGACCGCGGGCGCTGTGGAGCTCCCACAAGGAAGCTGCCGGCATGCAGCAGCTCCCACGGGGCCCCTCTATCCCCCCACGGGTGCAATAGGCAGGCACACGCCGCTCATACTCGGAGATGGCTCCCGGCCGCTTTCGGTAGGAGTCACCGAGGTGGCCGGGCTCGTGCAACTCCAGGTGGGCTTGGGACTTCAGAAAATGCCATAAAAAAAAAAGATTTTTTTATTAAGAAGGTAAAAAAACCCAGCGGGACCGACCCGCGAGCGAGGCCGACGGGGACTTCCAGGAGGACGGCATGAGTTGGCCGCGCATACCGCTAAAGCCCTGGAAGTCCGCCGCCGGCGCTGCGGAGCTCGTACACTGCTGCCCCCGGGCTGGCACGGCTTCCCCATGGCTCCTCTATCCCCCCACGGGTGCAATAGGCAGGCACACGCCGCTCGTACACCGAGGTGGCTCCCGGCCGCTTTCGGTAGGAGTCACCGAGGTGGCCTTGCTCGTGCAAATGCAGGTGGGCTTGGGGCTTCCGAAAATACCATAAAAAAAAAAGATTTTTTTATTAAGAAGGTAAAAAAACCCAGCGGGACCGACCCGCGAGCGAGGCCGACGGGGACTTCCAGGAGGACGGCATGAGTTGGCCGCGCATACCGCTAAAGCCCTGGAAGTCCGCCGCCGGCGCTGCGGAGCTCGTACACTGCTGCCCCCGGGCTGGCACGGCTTCCCCATGGCTCCTCTATCCCCCCACGGGTGCAATAGGCAGGCACACGCCGCTCGTACACCGAGGTGGCTCCCGGCCGCTTTCGGTAGGAGTCACCGAGGTGGCCTTGCTCGTGCAAATGCAGGTGGGCTTGGGGCTTCCGAAAATACCATAAAAAAAAAAGATTTTTTTATTAAGAAGGTAAAAAAAAAAACAGCGGGACCGACCCGCGAGCTAGGCCGACGGGGACTTCCAGGAGGTCGGCATGAGGTGGAGGCTCCTACCGCTCTTGCCCTGGAAGTCCGCAGAGGACCGCGGGCGCTGTGGAGCTCCCACAAGGAAGCTGCCGGCATGCAGCAGCTCCCACGGGGCCCCTCTATCCCCCCACGGGTGCAATAGGCAGGCACACGCCGCTCATACTCGGAGATGGCTCCCGGCCGCTTTCGGTAGGAGTCACCGAGGTGGCCGGGCTCGTGCAACTCCAGGTGGGCTTGGGACTTCAGAAAATGCCATAAAAAAAAAAAGATTTTTTTATTAAGAAGGTGAAAAAAAAAACAGCGGGACCAACCCGCGAGCGAGGCCGACGGGGACATCCAGGGCAGCGGCGTGAGAGGGCGGCTTGGTGCCGCTATCTCCCTGGAAGCCGCATTCGGCCTAAGCAGGGAACGCCTCCCGCCCTCCTCTCGTCCTGGAAGTGTTGGACTTGGGGGGCGGAGCAAGTTCTCCCTCTCACAGTATTTCAGGCGTAGGAGATATTCACACCCCTAAAAGTGTCACCTCGCCAATTACACCGGTGGGAGGTGCCAAAATGCCCGGCCTCCTGGAACGGCTGCTTGGCTGAAGGCCAAAATAAAAACCTCATAGGGTTTTTTCTCCAAAACGTGAATGAAGACAGACCCGCGAGCCAGGCCGAGGGGGAGTTCCAGGAGGTCGGCATGAGGTGGCCTCGCCTACCGCTTGAGCCCTGGAAGTCCGCCGCGGACCGGAAGTGCTTGTCGGGCGGGTGAACTACGGGACTCGCCGCGGCCGTTGCGGAGCTCGTACAAGGCTGCCCCAAGGCTGGCACAGCTTCCCCATGGCTCCTCTATCCCCCCCACGTGTGCAATAGGCAGGCACACGCCGCTCATACGCGGAGATGGCTCCCCGAAGCTGACATGCATCATTGGCGGGACGGAAGTGCTTGTCAGCCGGGTGGACACAACGGGACTCGCCACGGGCGAACCACAGCTCCCACAAGCAAGCTGCCGGTATGCACAAGCTCCTACGGGGCCCCTCTATCCCCCCACAGGTGCAATAGGCAGGCACACACCGCTCATACGCGGAGCTGGCTCCCCGAAGCTGACATGCATCATTGGCGGGACGGAAGTGCTTGTCAGCCGGGTGGACACAACGGGACTCGCCACGGGCGAACCACAGCTCCCACAAGCAAGCTGCCGGTATGCACAAGCTCCTACGGGGCCCCTCTATCCCCCCACAGGTGCAATAGGCAGGCACACACCGCTCATACGCGGAGCTGGCTCCCCGAAGCTGACATGCATCATTGGCGGGGCGGAAGTGCTTGTCAGCCGGGTGGACACAACGGGACTCGCCACGGGCGAACCACAGCTCCCACAAGCAAGCTGCCGGTATGCACAAGCTCCTACGGGGCCCCTCTATCCCCCCACAGGTGCAATAGGCAGGCACACACCGCTCATACGCGGAGCTGGCTCCCCGAAGCTGACATGCATCATTGGCGGGGCGGAAGTGCTTGTCAGCCGGGTGGACACAACGGGACTCGCCACGGGCGAACCACAGCTCCCACAAGCAAGCTGCCGGTATGCACAAGCTCCTACGGGGCCCCTCTATCCCCCCAAAGGTGCAATAGGCAGGCACACACCGCTCATACGCGGAGCTGGCTCCCCGAAGCTGACATGCATCATTGGCGGGGCGGAAGTGCTTGTCAGCCGGGTGGACACAACGGGACTCGCCACGGGCGAACCACAGCTCCCACAAGCAAGCTGCCGGTATGCACAAGCTCCTACGGGGCCCCTCTATACACCCACAGGTGCAATAGGCAGGCACACGCCGCTCATACGCGGAGCTGGCTCCCCGAAGCTGACATGCATCATTGGCGGGGCGGAAGTGCTTGTCAGCCGGGTGGACACAACGGGACTCGCCACGGGCGAACCACAGCTCCCACAAGCAAGCTGCCGGTATGCACAAGCTCCAACGGGGCCCCTCTATCCCCCCACAGGTGCAATAGGCAGGCACACGCCGCTCATACGCGGAGCTGGCTCCCCGAAGCTGACATGCATCATTGGCGGGGCGGAAGTGCTTGTCAGCCGGGTGGACACAACGGGACTCGCCGCGGGCGCTGCGGAGCTCGTACACGGCTGCCCCCGGGCTGGCACAGCTTCCCCATGGCTCCTCTATCCCTCCACGGCTGCAATAGGCAGGCACACACCGCTCATACACGGATCTGGCTCCCGGCCGCTTTCGGAAGGAGACGCCGACGTGGCCTTGCTCGTGCAACTCCAGGTGGGCTTGAGGCTTCCGAAAATGCCAAAAAAAAAAAAAGATTTTTTTATTATGAAGGTAAAAAAACCAGCGGGACCGACCCGCGAGCGAGGCCGACGGGGAGTTCCAGGAGGTCGGCATGAGTTGGCCGCGCATACCGCTAAGGCCCTGGAACTCCGCCGCCGGTGCTGCAAAGCTCGTACACGGCTGCAACCGGGCTGGCACGGCTTCCCCATGGCTCCTCTATCCCCCCAAGGATGCCATAGGCAGGCACACGCCGCTCATAACCGGAGCTGGCTCCCCGAAGCTGACATGCATCATTGGCGGGGCGGAAGTGCTTGTCAGCCGGGTGGACACAACGGGACTCGCCACGGGCGAACCACAGCTCCCACAAGCAAGCTGCCGGTATGCACAAGCTCCTACGGGGCCCCTCTATCCCCCCACAGGTGCAATAGGCAGGCACACGCCGCTCATACGCGGAGCTGGCTCCCCGAAGCTGACATGCATCATTGGCGGGGCGGAAGTGCTTGTCAGCCGGGTGGACACAACGGGACTCGCCGCGGGCGCTGCGGAGCTCGTACACGGCTGCCCCCGGGCTGGCACAGCTTCCCCATGGCTCCTCTATCCCTCCATGGCTGCAATAGGCAGGCACACACCGCTCATACACGGATCTGGCTCCCGGCCGCTTTCGGAAGGAGACGCCGACGTGGCCTTGCTCGTGCAACTCCAGGTGGGCTTGAGGCTTCCGAAAATGCCAAAAAAAAAAAAAGATTTTTTTATTATGAAGGTAAAAAAAACAGCGGGACCGACCCGCGAGCGAGGCCGACGGGGAGTTCCAGGAGGTCGGCATGAGTTGGCCGCGCATACCGCTACAGCCCTGGAACTCCGCCGCCGGTGCTGCAAAGCTCGTACACGGCTGCAACCGGGCTGGCACGGCTTCCCCATGGCTCCTCTATCCCCCCAAGGATGCCATAGGCAGGCACACGCCGCTCATAACCGGAGCTGGCTCCCCGAAGCTGACATGCATCATTGGCGGGGCGGAAGTGCTTGTCAGCCGGGTGGACACAACGGGACTCGCCACGGGCGAACCACAGCTCCCACAAGCAAGCTGCCGGTATGCACAAGCTCCTACGGGGCCCCTCTATCCCCCCACAGGTGCAATAGGCAGGCACATGCCGCTCATACGCGGAGCTGGCTCCCCGAAGCTGACATGCATCATTGGCGGGGCGGAAGTGCTTGTCAGCCGGGTGGACACAACGGGACTCGCCGCGGGCGCTGCGGAGCTCGTACACGGCTGCCCCCGGGCTGGCACAGCTTCCCCATGGCTCCTCTATCCCTCCACGGCTGCAATAGGCAGGCACACACCGCTCATACACGGATCTGGCTCCCGGCCGCTTTCGGAAGGAGACGCCGACGTGGCCTTGCTCGTGCAACTCCAGGTGGGCTTGAGGCTTCCGAAAATGGCAAAAAAAAAAAAAGATTTTTTTATTATGAAGGTAAAAAAAACAGCGGGACCGACCCGCGAGCGAGGCCGACGGGGAGTTCCAGGAGGTCGGCATGAGTTGGCCGCGCATACCGCTACAGCCCTGGAACTCCGCCGCCGGTGCTGCAAAGCTCGTACACGGCTGCAACCGGGCTGGCACGGCTTCCCCATGGCTCCTCTATCCCCCCAAGGATGCCATAGGCAGGCACACGCCGCTCATAACCGGAGCTGGCTCCCCGAAGCTGACATGCATCATTGGCGGGGCGGAAGTGCTTGTCAGCCGGGTGGACACAACGGGACTCGCCACGGGCGAACCACAGCTCCCACAAGCAAGCTGCCGGTATGCACAAGCTCCTACGGGGCCCCTCTATCCCCCCACAGGTGCAATAGGCAGGCACATGCCGCTCATACGCGGAGCTGGCTCCCCGAAGCTGACATGCATCATTGGCGGGGCGGAAGTGCTTGTCAGCCGGGTGGACACAACGGGACTCGCCGCGGGCGCTGCGGAGCTCGTACACGGCTGCCCCCGGGCTGGCACAGCTTCCCCATGGCTCCTCTATCCCTCCACGGCTGCAATAGGCAGGCACACACCGCTCATACACGGATCTGGCTCCCGGCCGCTTTCGGAAGGAGACGCCGACGTGGCCTTGCTCGTGCAACTCCAGGTGGGCTTGAGGCTTCCGAAAATGCCAAAAAAAAAAAAAGATTTTTTTATTATGAAGGTAAAAAAAACAGCGGGACCGACCCGCGAGCGAGGCCGACGGGGAGTTCCAGGAGGTCGGCATGAGTTGGCCGCGCATACCGCTACAGCCCTGGAACTCCGCCGCCGGTGCTGCAAAGCTCGTACACGGCTGCAACCGGGCTGGCACGGCTTCCCCATGGCTCCTCTATCCCCCCAAGGATACCATAGGCAGGCACACGCCGCTCATAACCGGAGCTGGCTCCCCGAAGCTGACATGCATCATTGGCGGGGCGGAAGTGCTTGTCAGCCGGGTGGACACAACGGGACTCGCCACGGGCGAACCACAGCTCCCACAAGCAAGCTGCCGGTATGCACAAGCTCCTACAGGGCCCCTCTATCCCCCCACAGGTGCAATAGGCAGGCACATGCCGCTCATACGCGGAGCTGGCTCCCCGAAGCTGACATGCATCATTGGCGGGGCGGAAGTGCTTGTCAGCCGGGTGGACACAACGGGACTCGCCGCGGGCGCTGCGGAGCTCGTACACGGCTGCCCCCGGGCTGGCACAGCTTCCCCATGGCTCCTCTATCCCTCCACGGCTGCAATAGGCAGGCACACACCGCTCATACACGGATCTGGCTCCCGGCCGCTTTCGGAAGGAGACGCCGACGTGGCCTTGCTCGTGCAACTCCAGGTGGGCTTGAGGCTTCCGAAAATGCCAAAAAAAAAAAAAGATTTTTTTATTATGAAGGTAAAAAAAACAGCGGGACCGACCCGCGAGCGAGGCCGACGGGGACTTCCAGGAGGTCGGCATGAGGTGGCCGCGTCTACCGCTCGAAACCTGGAAGTCTGCAACGGGCGCTGCGGAGCTCGTACACGGCTGCCCCCGGTCTTGCACAGCTTCCCCATGGCTCCTCTATCCCCCCCATGGGTGCAATATAAAAAATTAAAAAAAAAATAATTTTAGTCGTTATTAACCTAGTTCGGTCCCCACCGTTACAGTCGGATGTCAGCTGTAAGATACAGCTGAGATCCGGTGATGATGGCACCGACTCAGCTTCTGAGCCGGTGCCAAACATTGTACGGCATTTTGCGGGAAGTCAATGCTTTCCAGGACGTACATATACGTCCAATGGCGGGAAGGGGTTAATAATGACTAAAATTATTTTTTTTTTAATTTTTTATATTGCACCCATGGGGGGGATAGAGGAGCCATGGGGAAGCTGTGCAAGACCGGGGGCAGCCGTGTACGAGCTCCGCAGCGCCCGTTGCAGACTTCCAGGTTTCGAGCGGTAGACGCGGCCACCTCATGCCGACCTCCTGGAAGTCCCCGTCGGCCTCGCTCGCGGGTCGGTCCCGCTGTTTTTTTTACCTTCATAATAAAAAAATCTTTTTTTTTTTTTGGCATTTTCGGAAGCCTCAAGCCCACCTGGAGTTGCACGAGCAAGGCCACGTCGGCGTCTCCTTCCGAAAGCGGCCGGGAGCCAGATCCGTGTATGAGCGGTGTGTGCCTGCCTATTGCAGCCGTGGAGGGATAGAGGAGCCATGGGGAAGCTGTGCCAGCCCGGGGGCAGCCGTGTACGAGCTCCGCAGCGCCCGCGGCGAGTCCCGTTGTGTCCACCCGGCTGACAAGCACTTCCGCCCCGCCAATGATGCATGTCAGCTTCGGGGAGCCAGCTCCGCGTATGAGCGGCGTGTGCCTGCCTATTGCACCTGTGGGGGGATAGAGGGGCCCCGTAGGAGCTTGTGCATACCGGCAGCTTGCTTGTGGGAGCTGTGGTTCGCCCGTGGCGAGTCCCGTTGTGTCCACCCGGCTGACAAGCACTTCCGCCCCGCCAATGATGCATGTCAGCTTCGGGGAGCCAGCTCCGGTTATGAGCGGCGTGTGCCTGCCTATGGCATCCTTGGGGGGATAGAGGAGCCATGGGGAAGCCGTGCCAGCCCGGTTGCAGCCGTGTACGAGCTTTGCAGCACCGGCGGCGGAGTTCCAGGGCTTTAGCGGTATGCGCGGCCAACTCATGCCGACCTCCTGGAACTCCCCGTCGGCCTCGCTCGCGGGTCGGTCCCGCTGTTTTTTTTACCTTCATAATAAAAAAATCTTTTTTTTTTTTTGGCATTTTCGGAAGCCTCAAGCCCACCTGGAGTTGCACGAGCAAGGCCACGTCGGCGTCTCCTTCCGAAAGCGGCCGGGAGCCAGATCCGTGTATGAGCGGTGTGTGCCTGCCTATTGCAGCCGTGGAGGGATAGAGGAGCCATGGGGAAGCTGTGCCAGCCCGGGGGCAGCCGTGTACGAGCTCCGCAGCGCCCGCGGCGAGTCCCGTTGTGTCCACCCGGCTGACAAGCACTTCCGCCCCGCCAATGATGCATGTCAGCTTCGGGGAGCCAGCTCCGCGTATGAGCGGCGTGTGCCTGCCTATTGCACCTGTGGGGGGATAGAGGGGCCCCGTAGGAGCTTGTGCATACCGGCAGCTTGCTTGTGGGAGCTGTGGTTCGCCCGTGGCGAGTCCCGTTGTGTCCACCCGGCTGACAAGCACTTCCGCCCCGCCAATGATGCATGTCAGCTTCGGGGAGCCAGCTCCGGTTATGAGCGGCGTGTGCCTGCCTATGGCATCCTTGGGGGGATAGAGGAGCCATGGGGAAGCCGTGCCAGCCCGGTTGCAGCCGTGTACGAGCTTTGCAGCGCCGGCGGCGGAGTTCCAGGGCTTTAGCGGTATGCGCGGCCAACTCATGCCGACCTCCTGGAACTCCCCATCGGCCTCGCTCGCGGGTCGGTCCCGCTGTTTTTTTTACCTTCATAATAAAAAAACTTTTTTTTTTTTTGGCATTTTCGGAAGCCTCAAGCCCACCTGGAGTTGCACGAGCAAGGCCACGTCGGCGTCTCCTTCCGAAAGCGGCCGGGAGCCAGATCCGTGTATGAGCGGTGTGTGCCTGCCTATTGCAGCCGTGGAGGGATAGAGGAGCCATGGGGAAGCTGTGCCAGCCCGGGGGCAGCCGTGTACGAGCTCCGCAGCGCCCGCGGCGAGTCCCGTTGTGTCCACCCGGCTGACAAGCACTTCCGCCCCGCCAATGATGCATGTCAGCTTCGGGGAGCCAGCTCCGCGTATGAGCGGCGTGTGCCTGCCTATTGCACCTGTGGGGGGATAGAGGGGCCCCGTAGGAGCTTGTGCATACCGGCAGCTTGCTTGTGGGAGCTGTGGTTCCCCCGTGGCGAGTCCCGTTGTGTCCACCCGGCTGACAAGCACTTCCGCCCCGCCAATGATGCATGTCAGCTTCGGGGAGCCAGCTCCGCGTATGAGCGGTGTGTGCCTGCCTATTGCACCTGTGGGGGGATAGAGGGGCCCCGTAGGAGCTTGTGCATACCGGCAGCTTGCTTGTGGGAGCTGTGGTTCGCCCGTGGCGAGTCCCGTTGTGTCCACCCGGCTGACAAGCACTTCCGCCCCGCCAATGATGCATGTCAGCTTCGGGGAGCCAGCTCCGCGTATGAGCGGTGTGTGCCTGCCTATTGCACCTGTGGGGGGATAGAGGGGCCCCGTAGGAGCTTGTGCATACCGGCAGCTTGCTTGTGGGAGCTGTGGTTCGCCCGTGGCGAGTCCCGTTGTGTCCACCCGGCTGACAAGCACTTCCGCCCCGCCAATGATGCATGTCAGCTTCGGGGAGCCAGCTCCGCGTATGAGCGGTGTGTGCCTGCCTATTGCACCTGTGGGGGGATAGAGGGGCCCCGTAGGAGCTTGTGCATACCGGCAGCTTGCTTGTGGGAGCTGTGGTTCGCCCGTGGCGAGTCCCGTTGTGTCCACCCGGCTGACAAGCACTTCCGTCCCGCCAATGATGCATGTCAGCTTCGGGGAGCCAGCTCCGCGTATGAGCGGTGTGTGCCTGCCTATTGCACCTGTGGGGGGATAGAGGGGCCCCGTAGGAGCTTGTGCATACCGGCAGCTTGCTTGTGGGAGCTGTGGTTCGCCCGTGGCGAGTCCCGTTGTGTCCACCCGGCTGACAAGCACTTCCGTCCCGCCAATGATGCATGTCAGCTTCGGGGAGCCATCTCCGCGTATGAGCGGCGTGTGCCTGCCTATTGCACACGTGGGGGGGATAGAGGAGCCATGGGAAGCTGTGCCAGCCTTGGGGCAGCCTTGTACGAGCTCCGCAACGGCCGCGGCGAGTCCCGTAGTTCACCCGCCCGACAAGCACTTCCGGTCCGCGGCGGACTTCCAGGGCTCAAGCGGTAGGCGAGGCCACCTCATGCCGACCTCCTGGAACTCCCCCTCGGCCTGGCTCGCGGGTCTGTCTTCATTCACGTTTTGGAGAAAAAACCCTATGAGGTTTTTATTTTGGCCTTCAGCCAAGCAGCCGTTCCAGGAGGCCGGGCATTTTGGCACCTCCCACCGGTGTAATTGGCGAGGTGACACTTTTAGGGGTGTGAATATCTCCTACGCCTGAAATACTGTGAGAGGGAGAACTTGCTCCGCCCCCCAAGTCCAACACTTCCAGGACGAGAGGAGGGCGGGAGGCGTTCCCTGCTTAGGCCGAATGCGGCTTCCAGGGAGATAGCGGCACCAAGCCGCCCTCTCACGCCGCTGCCCTGGATGTCCCCGTCGGCCTAGCTCGCGGGTCGGTCCCGCTGTTTTTTTTTTTACCTTCTTAATAAAAAAATCTTTTTTTTATGCTATTTTCGGAAGCCCCAAGCCCACCTGCATTTGCACGAGCAAGGCCACCTCGGTGACTCCTACCGAAAGCGGCCGGGAGCCACCTCGGTGTACGAGCGGCGTGTGCCTGCCTATTGCACCCGTGGGGGGATAGAGGAGCCATGGGGAAGCCGTGCCAGCCCGGGGGCAGCAGTGTACGAGCTCCGCAGCGCCGGCGGCGGACTTCCAGGGCTTTAGCGGTATGCGCGGCCAACTCATGCCGTCCTCCTGGAAGTCCCCGTCGGCCTCGCTCGCGGGTCGGTCCCGCTGGGTTTTTTTACCTTCTTAATAAAAAAATCTTTTTTTTTTTATGGCATTTTCTGAAGTCCCAAGCCGACCTGCAGTTGCACGAGCTCGGCCACCTCGGTGACTCCTACCGAAAGCCGTGAAATAGGAAGTACAAACGGGAGCTGCTCCCGTTCCAAGCCGAGAAGGACTTCCATGATGTGACCGGTAGGTAGTGACACCTCCTGCCGGCCTCCTGGAAGTCCCCGTCGGCCTCGCTCGCAGGTCTGTCTTCATTGACGTTTTGGAGAAAAAACCCTATGAGGTTTTTATTTTGGGCCTCAGCCGGGCAGCAGTTCCAGGAGCCCGGGTACTTTGGCACCTTACCCCGGTGTATTTGAGGTGGTGACACTTTTAGGGGTGTGAATATCTCCTTCACCTGAAATCCTGTGAGAGGGCATTTAGGTTTTGAGTTCCAAGTCCCAACGGTTCTTCCTAGCGGGAAGTCCTAACCGTTCGTGGCCGAGAGTGACTTCCAGGGTGTGAGCGATAGGCACCGGCCCTCTCATGGTGTCTCCTGGAAGTCCCCGTCGGCCTCGTTGGCTGGTCGGTCCGCTGCACCTGAACTTCCACGAAAGAACTTTGGTGCATTCATTCTGGAGTCCCAGGCCGACCAGCAGTTGTAGGAGCTCGGCCACGTTGGCGACTCCAATCGAGAGTACCGTGAAGGAGGACGTGCTGCACGTTCTAGCGGGAGCTGCACCTGGTCCAACCCGAGAAGGACTTCCATGGTGTGACCGGTATGTAGTGGCACGTCATGCCGGCCTCCTGGAAGTCCCCGTCGGCCTCGCTGGCAGGTCTGTCTTCATTGACGTTTTGGAGGAAAAACCCTATGAGGTTTTTATTTTGGGCTTCAGCCGGGCAGCAGTTCCAGGAGCCCGGGTACTTTGGCACCTTACCCCGGTGTATTTGAGGTGGTGACACTTTTAGGGGTGTGAATATCTCCTTCACCTGAAATCCTGTGAGAGGGCATTTAGGTTTTGAGTTCCAAGTCCCAACGGTTCTTCCTAGCGGGAAGTCCTAACCGTTCGTGGCCGAGAGTGACTTCCAGGGTGTGAGCGATAGGCACCGGCCCTCTCATGGTGTCTCCTGGAAGTCCCCGTCGGCCTCGTTGGCTGGTCGGTCCGCTGCACCTGAACTTCCACGAAAGAACTTTGGTGCATTCATTCTGGAGTCCCAGGCCGACCAGCAGTTGTAGGAGCTCGGCCACGTTGGCGACTCCAATCGAGAGTACCGTGAAGGAGGACGTGCTGCACGTTCTAGCGGGAGCTGCACCTGGTCCAACCCGAGAAGGACTTCCATGGTGTGACCGGTATGTAGTGGCACGTCATGCCGGCCTCCTGGAAGTCCCCGTCGGCCTCGCTGGCAGGTCTGTCTTCATTGACGTTTTGGAGGAAAAACCCTATGAGGTTTTTATTTTGGGCTTCAGCCGGGCAGCAGTTCCAGGAGCCCGGGTAAGTTGGCACCTTACCCCGGTGTATTTGAGGTGGTGACACTTTTAGGGGTGCGAATATCTCCTTCACCTGAAATCCTGTGAGAGGGCATTTCTGCTCCGCGTTCCAAGTCCCTACGGTTCTTCCTAGCGGGAAGTCCTAACCGTTTGTGGCCGAGAAGGACTTCCATGGTGTGACCGGTATGTAGTGGCACGTCATGCCGGCCTCCTGGAAGTCCCCGTCGGCCTCGTTGGCTGGTCGGTCCGGTGCACCTGGACTTCCACGAAAGAACTTTGGTGCATTCTTTCTGGAGTCCCAGGCCGACCAGCAGTTGTAGGAGCTCGGCCACGTTGGCGACTCCAATCGAGAGTACCGTGAAGGAGGACGTGCTGCACGTTCTAGCGGGAGCTGCACCTGGTCCAACCCGAGAAGGACTTCCATGGTGTGACCGGTATGTAGTGGCACGTCATGCCGGCCTCCTGGAAGTCCCCGTCGGCCTCGCTGGCAGGTCTGTCTTCATTGACGTTTTGGAGGAAAAACCCTATGAGGTTTTTATTTTGGGCTTCAGCCGGGCAGCAGTTCCAGGAGCCCGGGTAAGTTGGCACCTTACCCCGGTGTATTTGAGGTGGTGACACTTTTAGGGGTGCGAATATCTCCTTCACCTGAAATCCTGTGAGAGGGCATTTCTGCTCCGCGTTCCAAGTCCCTACGGTTCTTCCTAGCGGGAAGTCCTAACCGTTTGTGGCCGAGAAGGACTTCCATGGTGTGACCGGTATGTAGTGGCACGTCATGCCGGCCTCCTGGAAGTCCCCGTCGGCCTCGTTGGCTGGTCGGTCCGGTGCACCTGGACTTCCACGAAAGAACTTTGGTGCATTCTTTCTGGAGTCCCAGGCCGACCAGCAGTTGTAGGAGCTCGGCCACGTTGGCGACTCCAATCGAGAGTACCGTGAAGGAGGACGTGCTGCACGTTCTAGCGGGAGCTGCACCTGGTCCAACCCGAGAAGGACTTTCATGGTGTGACCGGTATGTAGTGGCACGTCATGCCGGCCTCCTGGAAGTCCCCGTCGGCCTCGCTGGCAGGTCTGTCTTCATTGACGTTTTGGAGGAAAAACCCTATGAGGTTTTTATTTTGGGCTTCAGCCGGGCAGCAGTTCCAGGAGCCCGGGTAAGTTGGCACCTTACCCCGGTGTATTTGAGGTGGTGACACTTTTAGGGGTGCGAATATCTCCTTCACCTGAAATCCTGTGAGAGGGCATTTCTGCTCCGCGTTCCAAGTCCCTACGGTTCTTCCTAGCGGGAAGTCCTAACCGTTTGTGGCCGAGAAGGACTTCCATGGTGTGACCGGTATGTAGTGGCACGTCATGCCGGCCTCCTGGAAGTCCCCGTCGGCCTCGTTGGCTGGTCGGTCCGGTGCACCTGGACTTCCACGAAAGAACTTTGGTGCATTCTTTCTGGAGTCCCAGGCCGACCAGCAGTTGTAGGAGCTCGGCCACGTTGGCGACTCCAATCGAGAGTACCGTGAAGGAGGACGTGCTGCACGTTCTAGCGGGAGCTGCACCTGGTCCAACCCGAGAAGGACTTCCATGGTGTGACCGGTATGTAGTGGCACGTCATGTCGGCCTCCTGGAAGTCCCCGTCGGCCTCGCTGGCAGGTCTGTCTTCATTGACGTTTTGGAGGAAAAACCCTATGAGGTTTTTATTTTGGGCTTCAGCCGGGCAGCAGTTCCAGGAGCCCGGGTAAGTTGGCACCTTACCCCGGTGTATTTGAGGTGGTGACACTTTTAGGGGTGCGAATATCTCCTTCACCTGAAATCCTGTGAGAGGGCATTTTGGTTTCGTGTTCCAAGTCCCTACGGTTCTTCCTAGCGGGAAGTCCTAACCGTTCGTGGCCGAGAGTGACTTCCAGGGTGTGAGCGATAGGCACCGGCCCTCTCATGGTGTCTCCTGGAAGTCCTCGTCGGCCTCGTCCACCTGTCGTTAAGCTGTGAGAGGAGCACGTGCTCCCGCGCCGTTTGAGTCTTTGGAATTTGTCCAAGACTCCTCAGATCGATCTGGCTCCCCGCGACCCGGCGGCGGAGGGACCACTCGCTCGGCAGTGCTTTGGAGCCCTGTCGGTTACGGCGAGCGCGTCTTCCTCCCACACCGTCCGGGTCTGTTTCGCCCCCGGCCACCTACGGCCGGTGTCCCAAAAAGCCCGGCGGTCCTGCTAAGGCGGGCGCCGGTACCTCTCGCTCCCGCGAGGTGCGTTTGCTCAGTGCTGCTTCTATCACTCTAAAAGGCGTCCGAGAGTGCGCTGGTGTCGCCGGAGCCCGAGGCGCGAGAGAAAGCTTTAAACGACGGGGAGGCAGTGACCGCCCCCGTATGTCCGCTGCTCGCAAGGGCCTCTCTAGCCGACGTGCTCCCAGGCGCACCCGCGCATGGGGCACGGTTGTTTCTCGCAAGTAGTCCAAAGCCGTCTTCCGCTTCGCCCGAGGCTGGAAGTGTCGGCGTGGCTCCCGCATGCAAGCCACACGCGGCTCCACGGTGGCTTCCCTCCCCCCCTCTCCGGAGGGGGGCGGCCCCATCCCATGTGGAGCCGCTAAGCCGCCGGGAAAGCGGCCTCGGTTCCCCGTGGGCGACAAAGGCGTCCTCCTCGGCACTTTGCGAGCTGGGCCGCCGGAGAGAGCAGTTAACCCGGATTGTCGAGGTTGTCGTTGCCTTTGTCCCATATTACCTAAGCCTGGTCCTTGTTACCTTACTGGTAAGGGTTAGGGACGCTGAGCGCGCTCCATCTTCTCGGCTCTATGTTGGGCTCTCTCTAAACAGGTCCTCGACTTAAGACCGACCGGTCTTCGTAGGCATCCTTCATCTCGGCAGGTTGCGAGCTGGGCCGCCGGTGAGAGCAGTTAACCCGGATTGTCGAGGTTGCCGTTGCCTTTGTCCCATATTACCTAAGCCTGGTCCTTGATACCTTACTGGTAAGGGTTAGGGATGCTGAGCGCGCTCCATCTTCTCGGCTCTATGTTGGGCTCTCTCTAAACAGGTCCTCGACTTACGATTCTGCCCCGACCGACCGACCGGTCTTCGTAGGCGTCCTCCATCTCGGCAGGTTGCGAGCTGGGCCGCCGGTGAGAGCAGTTAACCCGGATTGTCGAGGTTGCCGTTGCCTTTGTCCCATATTACCTAAGCCTGGTCCTTGTTACCTTACTGGTAAGGGTTAGGGACGCTGAGCGCGCTCCATCTTCTCGGCTCTATGTTGGGCTCTCTCTAAACAGGTCCTCGACTTACGATGCTGCCCCGACCGACCGACCGGTCTTCGTAGGCTTCCTCCATCTCGGCAGGTTGCGAGCTGGGTCGCGGTGAGAGTATGTAGCCCGGACTGTCCTGAAGCGTCACAGTGGCATATTGAACCCCCCGGTTGACTTACATTTATGTGGTCGCTAAACCTGGTTGCGGTCTCAGTGCCAATCTGCGTCCAACAACGGGGCTCTTGGTTGCTCTCTTTCCATGTGTCCTCGAATGTCTTCCGATGCCTTTGGAAGGGTCGGTTGTTTGAAGGCATCCTCCTCCTCGGCAGGTTGAGAGCTGGCCCGCGGTGAGAGTATGTAGCCCGGACTGTCCTGAAGCGTCACAGTGGCATATTGAACCCCCCGGTTGACTTACATTTATGTGGTCGCTAAACCTGGTTGCGGTCTCAGTGCCAATCTGCGTCCAACAACGGGGCTCTTGGTTGCTCTCTTTCCATGTGTCCTCGACTGTCTTCCGATGCCTTGGAAGGGTCGGTCGGTTGTTTGAAGGCATCCTCCTCCTCGGCAGGTTGAGAGCTGGCCCGCGGTGAGAGTATGTAGCCCGGACTGTCCTGAAGCGTCACAGTGGCATATTGAACCCCCCGGTTGACTTACATTTATGTGGTCGCTAAACCTGGTTGCGGTCTCAGTGCCAATCTGCGTCCAACAACGGGGCTCTTGGTTGCTCTCTTTCCCTGTGTCCTCGACTGTCTTCCGATGCCTTGGAAGGGGGGTCGGTTGTTTGAAGGTGTCCTCCTGCTCGGCAGGTTTCGAGCTGGGCCGTCGGTGAGAGCAGGTAGCCGGGATTGTCCTGGAGCGCGTCGTAGCAGTTATGCCAACCCATGTCCTGCAGACCTGGGCCGCTTCCGAGCGGTGACCAGGTTGTACCGGTACCAAGTTGGCAGCCAGCTGCGACCTCCCGCGGGGCTCTTGGTTGACCTATTCTCTGCAAAGGTCCTGGACTTTCTCTGCTGCCTTGGAAAGTCGTCTTGTCCCCCTGGCACTGCGAGGCCGCCCACCTCCCGAGCGCAATAAATGAAGGTAGTCTCAGCACTTCGATGGAAGGGGGGACTACCTGGTTGATCCTGCCAGTAGCATATGCTTGTCTCCAAGATTAAGCCATGCACGTGTAAGTACACACGGCCGGTACAGTGAAACTGCGAATGGCTCATTAAATCAGTTATGGTTCCTTTGATCGCTCCAACCGTTACTTGGATAACTGTGGTAATTCTAGAGCTAATACATGCCGACGAGCGCTGACCACCCGGAACGCGTGCATTTATAGGACCAAAACCAATCCGAGGGCTTGGGCGGTGGGGTCGGGCTCCGGCCCTCCCTACGCTCTCCCCGGCCGCTCTGGTGACTCTAGATAACCTCGGGCCGATCGCACGTCCCCGTGACGGCGACGATACATTCGGACGTCTGCCCTATCAACTTTCGATGGTACTTTTTGCGCCTACCATGGTGACCACGGGTAACGGGGAATCAGGGTTCGATTCCGGAGAGGGAGCCTGAGAAACGGCTACCACATCCAAGGAAGGCAGCAGGCGCGCAAATTACCCACTCCCGACCCGGGGAGGTAGTGACAAAAAATAACAATACAGGACTCTTTCGAGGCTCTGTAATTGGAATGAGTACACTTTAAATCCTTTAACGAGGATCCATTGGAGGGCAAGACTGGTGCCAGCAGCCACGGGAAGAGGAGGAGTTTGTGTGTGCTGGTGTCAGAACAGGCTTGCTCCCTGAGGGGAGAGGTGTGAGAAAATTGTTTGTGCTGTTTTTCACATTAAGCCAAAAAACCCTTGCTGGATCCGGCTGGAGTTCCAGGCAGGGTCCCCACTCCTTTCCCAGGAGGAGTGGGGTCCTGGGGAGAGACCCCGGAGTCGGGGGTGAGTAAGGAGGAGGACACACTAGCCGCCGAAGCCGGGCGGGAGAGTGGCCGCAAGATGGAGGAGGCAGCCGGCATGCTACGACGGTCAGGGAGGATGTGCTTGAGGAGCGGCGGCTCCAATGAAGATTTGAGCCAGCACAGCCGCGGGGACGTGAAGGCTCCACTCGCCTTGGACACAGTGAGTCGGACTGGAGGAAGGACGGAGAGGCCCGCAGCGGCAGCCGGCGCAATGGCGGGAGCCGCTGCAGGAGTAAAGCTCGCGGCGGTGGATGCCGCCGGTGAAAGGAGTGACAAGGGAGAGAGCGGACGAGAGGTGCCGGGTATGTCAGAGACTGCCTGTTGCTCCGTGGTGTCGCACGGGGCACTAGGCGAAATCCTGGATATGGAGGACCTCGAGTACCGGCTCGAGGACTGGCCGGTATTAGCCCCGAGGGAGCCGCAACAGCAGTTCCGGCAAAGGGTAACGGCAGTTACGAGCCTGTACATGGCTTCAGAGGAGGAGAGACTGGCCCTGAAGCAGTCTCTTGCTGATCAACGGTATCGCGCGGATCACTGTTCAAAGAATAAAAGACCGGCAATTTCAAAGAAGATAAAGGAGCTGAAGGAGCGTATAAGCTTCCTGGAGACCAGGCTGGACTTGATTTTGCAGTCCTCAGGGAGTTTTCGCCAGAGACTGTTAAGATGGAAAAAGTCTCTGGGGAAAAGAGCATTGGAACAGGGCCAGGAATCGGCCCAGGAATCGGCCCAAGACACAAGCCAGGAGGCAAGCCAGGAGTTAATCCCTGAGTCTGCCTCAATCAAGCAGGGAGGAAGCGAGGCACAGGTGTCTGAGTGCAGCCAGGTATCAGAGGGCAGCCTCCCTTGTGCACAACGGGAGCGTGCTGTGAAACCTGAGTTAGGGTATGTTCACACGGCGGGGGTCCGTAACGGCTGAAATTACGGGGATGTTTCAGCCTGAAAACATCCCCGTAATTTCAGCCGTACCGGCATGTGCGGGCGCTTGAACGCCGCGTTAATTACGGCCGTAATTAGCGCTGCTATTCATTGGAGTCAATGAATAGCGGCTCCAATTACGGCCAAAGAAGTGACAGGTCACTTCTTTGACGCGGGCGTCTATTTGCGCGCCGTCATTTGACAGCGGCGCGTAAATATACGCCTCGTGTGAACAGACAAACGTCTGCCCATTGCTTTCAATGGGCAGATGTTTGTCAGCGCTATTGAGGCGCTATTTTCAGACGTAATTCGGGGCAAAAACGCCCGAATTACGTCCGTAAATAGGCCGTGTGAACATACCCTTAAAGGTGCAAGACGGAGCGAGGCACCGACCATCGGGTGTCCTCGTGTCGCTGAGCAGTTCCGAGGGCTCAGAGGAGTCGTGGTCGGAGTCGGAGGAGACCGGACGCGGTGGCGGTCCCGGGGGACTCCTGACGGCCAGGACTAGGCGGGTACAGTCCCCACCGGTGAACTTCGGGGATTTCACATTCGGAGGGGATCCGGTGTCGGACGACCCGTCTAGCAAGGCCGAAAGGAGAAGGAGGCGGAAGGCGGAGAAGGCAGGTAGGACTCCAGTCATGGAGGAGCGTCTTGTGTTTGTACCCCTTTGTAAGCCCGACGTACTCCCTGTCCCCCGGGATGCCATTGCAAACCCCTCTGGTCAGCCCACTCCTGATCCTGCAGTGGATCGGGGGTCTGACGGAGGGGAGATTATGTGTAGCCCCCCTGCTCGGCAGGCTCCGAAGATCAGTGGCACTGCTGCCGCCAGATCTAGTGGCGGTAGCAGTGCGGTGGCGATACTGGCTGAGAGGCCAGACAGTTTGGTGGCAAATAAGAATGTAGTGCTCGGTCCCAAGCAGCTGGGCACGGGTGCTATGTGTATCCCCTTGGGGGAGAACAAGTTGGTGCCCAGAGTGGTGCTCTCCCCTGCAAAGTTGCGCCAGGTGGAGGGGGAAGCAACCAGGGAAACAAATTCTGACATTATGGCTGGCTCAGCAAGGGTGAAAGAGGCCTGCAGGCAGGAAAACGCGCCTGCAGGAAAAAACGCATGCAAAAACGCATGTGGTGTGAATGGGGGTGAAAAAAGTGAAAATTCAATTGTGATGGAAGATGTTGGGGGGAATGTTTCTGGGGAGGAAATAATGGTGGGAGAGGGGTTGGGAGACGTAAATGGCGTAAATGGTGTGGATGGGGGTGTAAATTTGGGTATGATTTTGAATGGGGGTGTGGAGCGTATGGAATTACAGGAGGTGGACGCAGCTCCCGGAGATGGCCCGGAAGGGGGATTGATGGAGGTTAGTCCAAGGGGGGGCTCACTGGAAAGTGGGGCGCCTGTTGTTGAAGTGTCTACTGGGGCTCCGGGAGCTGTAAAGGTGGGAAGGTCCTATGCTGCAGCCGCAGCGGGCCCGAGTGCCCCTTTGTCCGCGGGTGCCGTGCATGGTAACTTGCAACGGCGCCTTGCGGAGGCCCTTAGGAAAGGCGAGAGCTCTGTCCAAATAGGGGGTGAGCAGGTTGACCTGTCTTTCTGGTACGAGAAGTACGGACAGGCTGCCTTCCGAGAAAACCAAGGGAAGGGACCACCAGTGTTGTCTCTTCCGACAGGGGGACCCGGGGGTGTCCGCAGGAATGTGGCCCGTCTCCGGTGGGTCGGTAAGGAAGCTAGCCCCCCAAGATCTAGGGTTGTGGAGCTGCTCCTGGAGATGGGATTTAGGGCTAATAATATCTATGCCCTGATCCATCCCTACGGCACCTCGGTGTTCGATGTCAGCTTCATGACGGCTGAGGGGTTGGAATCCTTCTGGTCCCGTCATGAGCTGGCACGGACATTGCCCCAGTGGCAGGGTTTCGCCGTTCAGGCCGTTTCAAGGCAGAGTGAGGTCATCAAGAGAGTGACCATTTTGACTAGTAATGAGTCACTCTCTTGCATGGATATAATGACCTGGGTGGAGAGGTATGGCGAGGTCAAAGGAATGCCCCAAAAAAATCGGGACGAACACGGGATTTGGTCTGGTGCCTGGACCTTTTCCGTGAAGTTAAAGGTCCAGGGGAACTCGGTGTCCCACATGCCCTCCTCTGCTTTCTTGGGGAGGGACAGGATCCTGGTCTTTTACCAGGGGCAGCCGAAGGTCTGTCATAAGTGCGGCAGCCCCACACACTTTAGCGCACAGTGTAAGGAGAGGAGGTGTGCGCTGTGTGGGGCTTTGGGCCATCTTGCCGCCACTTGTAAGGACATTAGGTGTAACCTGTGTGGTGACCTAGGTCACCCCTTTAGCCGCTGTCCGCGCTCCTTTGCCAACCTGGTCTTCAACCCGGTGGCGCCTAGCCTGGCCAGTGGCAGTGGTCGTGGTGATGGTGTCGCTGGGGAGGGGGCTGGGGAGGATGGAGAGGTGATAGGGTCGAGGAAGGTAAGGACCCTGCCTTCTTCTAAACTGAAGAGGCAGGAGTGCCGCCGACTTGAGAGGGAGCAGGGGGGGCCCCAAAGCCATGGGGTTCAGTCTGCCGTCCCTCAGGAGGCTGGTATGTCTGCGGAGGCCCTTGGGGACGGTGGGGTAGAGGAGGAGATCAGGAGACTGGTGAGGAGGAGAGGAGAAGCCCCCTCTAGTGGGTCCTCGTACTATGGAAGTTTGGACGAGGACGAAGTGAGGGGGCAAGACAAAAGAGAGGACACTGGTAGGAAGACCCTATGCAAAACCAGGGCTCCTAAATTAAAAACATCCAAGACCGGCCAGATCCCAAAGGAGGGCTTGACTGGCTCCCCCCTGATAGGGCTCTCCAACCGGTACCAAGCCCTTCGGGAGGACATCTCCTCCTCTTCGGAAGAAGAGGAGGGCGGGGGTGAGGTATCGGTGCGAAGGTCGGGTCCTTCGGGAGGTGCTGGACCCTCGAGCCAGGTAGTAGGCCAAATACCTGGGGAGGGGGTCGTCACGGCACTAGTGGACAAAGGGGGGGGTGGGGAAACGGGGGTGGTGACGGGTGATGGGAGTGTAAATATTGTTTGTAATGTTGTGGACTCACTCTCTCTTCTTTTGGTTCCAGAGGTGAAAGACTTGGCTAAGGATATGGATCTCTCGGGTGTAAGTCTCAAGAGAGGCAACGAAGATTCCCCGGACCCAGATAGCGACGGGCTAACTGGGGGAGGGAAGAAGCTAGCGGTCGAACTCGATCACTCTTGATGGCGGTACCTACTCCGTTGACCCTGGCGAGTATTAATGTCGCTAGCATTAGGTCAGATGCGGCCAGATTCACGGCCTTTGATTTTCTCGGCCGGGTTGAGGCCGATGTTTTATTTTTGCAGGAGACCAGGGTGCCAGACCTGGCATCAGTGCATAAGGCCAGAAGGGAGTGGAGGCACGGGCCATCTTACTGGTCTCTTGCGGCCGAGCCGTATAGCGGAGTGGCTGTCCTTTTCAGGACAACAGAGGTAAAATGCCGACGAGTGATCGAGGTAGAAATGGGGAGGTGTCTGGTCTTGGACGTCTTCATGAAGGGGCAAGAGCTTAGGCTCATAAACATCTACGGTCCGCAAACCAAGTGGGACCGCAAATGCCTCTTTATGAAGATCAAGCCTTTTCTTTTTACCAGCCGTCAGGTGGTCTTTGGAGGAGACTTCAACACAGTTGTGAGGCAGAAGGACCGGAGGGGCTCCAAAGACAGGCTGGGTTATGACAGCGTCGCTTTAAATAGCATAGTTAGTGAGGCTCGTCTGGAGGATGTCCACATCAGGCACACCCCGGACCACAGTGGTTACACATACCATAGGGGTAGTCAGATTAGATCTAGAATAGACAGGTTTTATTTGAAGGGGGAGGCTGTCTTCTCGCCACTTGTGGTTGAGGAGGTAGAATTCTCCGATCACTGTTTAATTGTTTTTTCTTTGAACGTTGCAGAGACCCATCGGATGGGAAGGGGCTTTTGGAGATTGAATTCGGCACTCCTGGAAGAAGCGGAAGTCAGACAGTCCTTCGAGGATTTTCTGCAGAGCCAGGTACCTCTTTTGGGCCTTTGTAACAGTAAGTCAGAGTGGTGGGAGATGCTCAAGAAACGTGCGGCAAAATTCTTCCGCCAGCTTTCCAACTTTAGGAGCCTGGCCGGACACTGTCTGTACCAGGACCTAAGAAGGAAACTCGAGCAGCTTGTCTCGACAGGAGGTAGCCGCAAGGATATCTCCTGTGTGAAGTCCTTGCTTAAGAGGTGTCAGTATGATAGGCACACGTCCTTGGTTTTTGAGAGGGACTTCGGGAGGTATCGCTCGCCCGACCCTTACAAAAACTGTAGGATGTCAGTGGATTGCAAATATGTGGCAGGACTGATTGATAGTACGGGATCCCTGAACAGGTCCAAATCAGGGATCCTGGAGGTGGTCAGATCTTTCTACTCACACCTCTTGAGTAGGAAGGAACTAGATCGAGACAAAATGTCGGCTTTCCTGGCTGAAACCATTCCGGAGCCAAGGATAAGCCCCTCTCTTGGCGTTTTGACAGAGGAAATCAAGGAAGAGGAAGTAAAGAGGGCGATTGAAGGGTTAGCTCTTAAGAAATCGCCGGGACCGGATGGCTTAACGTCCGAGTTCTATAAGACCTTTGGGGAAGCTTTGATTCCCCTCTTGACTGGGGTTTTTAATGAGTGCCTATCCTCGGGCGCTCTGCCAAAGTCAATGGGTAGGTGAGCCTTGATCCTGCTGTCAAAGGGTAAAGATCCGTCCCGTATTGAGAACTGGCGTCCCATAGCGCTTCTCAATACGGACCGGAAGATTCTGGCAAAAGTACTGTTTAACAGGTTGGTCGAGTTTGCACCACAGCTCCTCTCGGGAGTCCAGCACTGCACTGTCCCAGGTCGAAGCACCTTTAGTGCTGTCCTGGGTGTCAGGGAGGCGGTGGAACAGGGCAGAGCTGGGCACTGGAAGGGGTACATGCTGTCTTTGGATCAGGCAAAAGCGTTTGACAGAGTTGATCATGAGTATCTCTGGTCCACCCTTTTGAGATACGGTCTGCCTGGGGGGTTTGTGAATTGGCTGAAAACATTGTACGCTGGGGCTGAGACTTTCCCACTGGTGAACGGTTGGGTTGGTCGTCCTTTCGTTGTGGACTCTGGTGTCCGTCAGGGTTGTCCTCTTAGCCCGCTGCTATACGTGTTCGCGATCGACCCCTTCCTTGTGAGGATTGATCGCGGGCCGTTGGTGGGTGTGAGGATGGACCTGGCGGTCGTGGAGTCTGCAGTAAGGACGATAGCGTATGCCGACGATGTCACTATCTTCGTCTCCTCGCAAGGGGAGGCGGAATGGGTGATGTCCGAGGTAGATCGCTACTCGGACGCGTCTGGGTCCAAGATCAATCTGGATAAGTGCGAAAGTCTCTGGTTGGGAGTGGGAGACCCAGATTTTTGTCTCCCAGACACCCTCCCTGTGCCCCAAGACACTGCAAAAGTTCTGGGCATAAATTTCGGCAGAGGTGACTATCCTACTCAAAATTGGGAGAGCAGACTGCAGATTGCCACCAAAAGGGTGAATCAGTGGAAAGGTTGGACTTTGACCTTCAGAGAAAGGATCAACTTGGGCAAAACATACCTGCTCCCATTGTTTATTTTTCTGGGCAGCATTTGTATCTTGCCAGAACCCTTCTGGACACGGGTCTACAGCCTGTTTTTCCAATTGTTATGGGGAAACAGGCTGAACCTAGTTAAGAGAGAGGTGACTTACCTAACAAGGAGACAAGGTGGGTTGGGTATGGTCAACCCGGTAGTGTTCCTAGTGAACACTTTTCTTAAATGTAATTTGGCAATCCTCTACAAAGAGAGGGCTCCTCTGTGGGTAGCTTCTTGCAAGGTGTGGTTTCAGCCTTTCTTCCAGGAATGGGAGAACGGAGGGCGAGTGAAGGATCTTCGATCGCAGCGGGGGCATCTCCCGGCTTACGTTGCCCCGGTTCTGAAGGTTGTCCGTCGATGGTGTCTGGGGAAGGATGAGGTGATCACGCTGCCAAGGAAACTCCTCGACATTAGGGTGATCGCCTCCTATTTCCAGGCATCCTTGGCCCTCAAGGACTGCCCAGGTAGGGATCTGAGGGAGGGACTGACGCTTTTGAATTCAAACAGGATCCCCCAGAAGTATTGGGACTTGACCTGGCGCTGCTTCCATGGTAAGTTATATGTGAGGGGAAACTTGAAGTACAGGAACTCTGATGAAAGGGATTGTCCCCGGGAGGAGTGCGGCGACACGCTGGAAAGCATGGAGCACTTCCTGCTTCAGTGTCCTCTCAATATAGAGGTATACAACCAGGTGGGGATCTCCATCGGGTGGCCAGAGATGGAGAGCCTCTCCTATGCCGAGTGGGCCTATGGGGCGTACAGAGAAGTTGGTGGCAGGGACCGATGCACTTTATTTCTAGTTAGTGCAGTGGTCAGGTTCTACACGTGGAACGCGCGGTGTCTAGTTTCGACGGGAAGAAAGACCCTCCAAAGGGAAGAGGTATGTAGTAACATCCTTGGTGACCTGGTGAAGGTGCGCTCTTTGGAGTTTGAAAGGCTGGGAGCACGTAAGGCCTCCCGCTTATGGAGAGGCTTTTCTTTTAGCGTGCCCTAGCCGTTCAAGCTTCTTCCTGGTGTAGGGCTGTAGTTTCAATCACCCTAGCCTTTTTGTTTTATAAAGTGATATGGATGTTAAGGCTTGAGGACGCCGAACCAGCGCACTCTTGAGACGAGGTGGCGGGTAGGAAATGAGGTTTGTATGGGATGTTATGTAGGGATAGTGGGGTTAGTGAGGTTTTGGGCGGGGGATTTTGGGGGGTGGTGGGAGGAGTGTATATGAATGTATGTTAATAAAAAAAAAAAAAAAAAAAAAAAAATATTGTGTTGGGCACCGGGAGGTCAGCTTTGGCCTGGTCCCTAACCTGGGAAAAACTTTGGGGCCTAGCTCGGAGTAATCCTAGAACTTTGGGGCCGGAGCGGGCCTCTTGTATGGTGGGGTGATGGGTTTTTGTGGGGATAGGAAGAAGGTAGGGAAAGAATAGGGTTGTGTCATAAAATATTTTGTTTATTCTGTAAATATTTTGTTCTGTAAATATATTTTGTTTGTTTATGTAAATACTTTTATGTAATAGTCGCCCAAGCACAGCTTGGGAAAGTTTATATACATTATAAGTGATGTCTTAGGGGGGTATGTGGAGCAATCCATACTACCGGA